>NC_056733.1:1752440070-1752477570 GCF_019279795.1 Protopterus annectens
TTCATGCAAAAAACTGGATGTCCATTACTCAGGACTGATGGGTCCTCAACATTGTATCCAGGGGTACAAATTCTACTTCCATTCACTGCCAACCCAAAGTGGGTTTCCAGACCTTCCTTCAAACCAGTGGGCAGAGGCTCAAAAGCAAGTACTTTCCCTGCTCAATATCAGTGCTATTCAACCTGCTCCAGTCGAACAAAGGGGTCAGGGTTTCTACTCAAGACTTTTCCTTGTACGCAGAAAAGAAGGCTCTTGGCACCCAATCCTGGATCTTTCAATTCTCAACAACTTTCTGGTGGTCCCAAAATTCAAGATGCTTACCCTGCAACAGCTTCTTCCTATGCTAGCCAAGGATGCCTGGTTAGTCACTCTAGACTTAAAAGAAGCTTATCTGCACATCCTCATAAGGGAGTCATGCAGGAAATATCTACGCTTTAGGGCAGGCTCTATGCACTATCAGTTTTCTGCACTTCCCTTTGGCTTATCTACTGTGCCCAGAGTATTCACAAATTGCCTGGCTCCAGCCATTGCATGCTGCAGGCAGAGAAATATCCAAATTTTCCCATACTTAGACAACTGCCTGATTCAGGTGGACAGTCAGAAATTGCTACTTCAGCACCTGGCATTTGTAAAACGCCTTCTCACTTCATTGGGGTACACCATCAATGAAAATAAATCACAAGTGGTACCCAGTCAAAACATTGTACTCCTGTGAGAAACAACTTCCCAGAAGGCATTTCTCACTTCAGAAAAACAGGTCTCTCTAACAAACTACTTCAAACAAATGGCCACCAGAACCCAGCTATCTGCAAGAAAAATACTGCAAGCCATAGGGTTCATGGCTTCATGTATTCTGCTAATTCCATATGCAAGACTGTATATGAGGAAACTTCAATGGTACTTAAAAAGTATTTGGTCACAACATTCTCAGGAACTGGAATAAGTCATTCCTATCATACCTTGTCTAAGGGCAGAGTTTCTTTGGTGGGCAGAAGCATGCAACCACAACAAGGGACTGCATTTCACTCAACCCTTTACCGCCCAAACCCTGACAACAGATGCATCAGACTATGCATGGGGGGGTGCAGATGACAGACAAATGCATTCAGGACCACTGGAGCCTTGGACAGATTCTCCTGCACATCAATCAAAAAGAGATGCTAGCTGTATAGAATGCTCTGACAGCTTTCAGATACCTAATCCTTCCAGGACAACTGCTGATAAAAACAGACAACACCACAGTTATGTGATACATAAACAAGCAGGGGGAACCCATTCTTACCCACTCTGCAGGTTAGCCATGGCCCTGTGGAACACAGCCTTGAGCAACCAAGTACAACTACAAGCACAATTCCTGCCAGGCAAACAAAATTCACTGGCAGACAACTTAAACAGAAATCTCTTAGACCCACACCTTCAACCTTCTGATCCAGAGGTGGGGGACACCGGAGGTGGACCTCTTTGCCTCCCCCAAGAACCACCAGTTAAGCAAATACTGCACCAGGAACCCTCACAGCAGGGCCTGGAAGGTGGATGCCCTATCCTTCCAATGGAAAAACCTCTCAGTCTATGCCTTTCCCCCTCTGCCCCTTCCCTCAAGAGTACTACTCAAGATAAAACAGGACAGGCCAAGGGCAATTCTTATTGCCCCAGACTGGCTGTGCCAGTACTGGGTACCCCTCCTATGCAACCTGACAATGGTGCCACCCTAGCACCTACACCAGTCTCCTACCCTGCTGTCTCAGCAGGAGGGACAGATTTTGCATCCACAATTGCAAACCCTAAACCTCGCAGCCTGGCTTATCCACTGAATACCTAACCACCAACCCTCAGCACACAGGTGCTGTATATCAATCTTGAAGCCAGAAGGCCTAGTAAAAGGAAATCCTATGCTGAAAAGTGGAAAAGGTATTGTTCTTGGAATCAATCTAAAGGAAAGGACACAGCAGTGCTCTCCTTACCACTAATCCTGGATTACCTAGCAGAGCTATGACACAGAGGCCTATCCTTTTCCTCCTTTAAGATTCATGCCTCTGCCATGTCAGCTCATTAAAATACTGAGCCACCTCATTTCTCTCACCCTCTCATCAAACAGTTCCTGAGAGGGGCTAACAACTTAAGACCCCCTAGAAAAGCACCCAACCCTGCCTGGGACCTTAACTTTGTACTGGAAAAGCTCATGCTTCCCCCTTTTGAATCTGCTGCCTCAGCAGAGTTAAAATTCCTCTCTTGGAAAACAGCATTGTTTTTAGCCATAACTTCAGTTAGAAGAGTGTCTGAGTTACAGGCACTAATGGCTATGGAACCCTTCATTATTTTCCATGCTGACAGGATTTCCCTCAGGGCTAACCCGTCCTTTATGCCTAAGGTGGTGTCTAGTGTGGCTCTAAACCAATCCATCCATTTACCAACCTTCTTCCCTAACCCTCAGAATAAAGGGAAAAGGATCCTGCACTCCTTGGACATGCACAGACAACTCAGGTTCTACCTTGACAGGACTAAGCCTTTCAGAAAATCTGATCAGCTGTTAGTCAGCTTTGCTACAGGGGCAGAGGGTAAGGCCATTTCAAAACAAACCATTTCCAAATGGATAGCACACTGCATGCATTTCTGCTACAAGCACCATGGAAATCCTACCCCAAACGGGATCAGAACATATTCCACTAGGGCTACTTCTACCTCTACAACATTTCTCAGGTAAGTCCCTACCAGGGACAGTCTGAAAGCTGCAACTTGGAATTCTGTACACACCTTCCCCAAGCATTACCACTTACCTATCTTTTCCATATCCAGGGTTGGATTTGCTACAGCAGTTTTGCAAGGCCTACTAGCCAACCCTAACACTTCTTGACTGCCTCCACCCATCCTCAGCTTTGGGAATCAACCCAAGTGTGATGACTGCAACAGTGAAACATGAAGAACATAGTACAGTTGTGTACACTTACTATAAATGTAGATGTTCGAATGTATTCACTATTGCAGTCCTGGTTTCCTTCCCTACAGCCCCCTGTTTTTTTCTGTCTTTCTATCTCTCCTCTCTATGGCCATTCCTAATGGCATTGGTATTTACTTTTTACTGGTGGTGTTCCCCACCATATACTAGCTCCCTACTTGGGGGATCCTGACATTTGGGGCAAGAAAAACTGATGTAATGACATTGGCTGCCTGTTTTATACCCCTGATGACTTGACATCATGGAAGAAGCGACAGCATCTGACGCAGAAATACTAAGACTCTGGTATTCAGGCCGACTGAGGGCTAACTGAAGGCAGATAACCCAAGTGTGATGACTGCAACAGTGAATACACTCGAACATCTGCATTTATGGTAAGTGTACACAACTGTACTATCTTCACTGTACAGTGATCTCCATTCAAAAGCTTTGTGTTTTCAAAAACTCAGTCACATGGTCTTGACCATATGGCTTTTGAGTTTCTGAAAACTCGATTAACTGATACGGACTCACAGTCAGCAGTATACAAATCAATAATTATCTACAGAAGTCAGTAGTGCATGTTGATTTGCTGTTCTGTGAGACAACTGTATGTTTAAAAGCACGTCAATTTTGTCTTTTGTACTTAAATGGAAAAGACACCAGTGGATCTTTCAACAAAGACAAATTCCCTCTTATATTTTGTTGTATCTGCTACAATATTGCAAAAAACATGGCTCATTGGGGAGATTTCTGGGATTACTAATCCATGCACATACTTCAGTGCCTCTCTTATTCAATTTTGCAGAGGTGACTGCAGTTTTACACACTCTGACTGGTTAACATGTGATACGGAAAGGCTTGACTTGCACAACCAAATATGAGTGCATAAATGCTCACATGCTGATTAATGTGACTGTAATAAATTACATTCATGAAACACTTAAACTGTTGCATAAAGCAGAAGAACAGGAACAAGAATCCTGAAAGGTGAGTGAGGCAGCCTGGGGTGGTATGTTTATGATTACTGGCAAGTCTTCTGTAACGCAGTGCCAATCTATTTCACAGGTCATAAGGGCAATCAAATCAGCCTCAGTGGTTACATTTTTGTTTTAGTTGATAAAGTACTACTTAGAATGTAAGATTGAAGAAGTAAGGTTTGTTCTCTTGATGTACACAAATCTGAGTCAATTTTTTCTAGCTTCACAGGATACCATCAAAAATGTCATGCATGATGTTATTTTCTATTTTAGATAAGTTAACCCGGTCATTGTGAATATACAGATTGGGATAGTTGTCAGTTCTAGACTGTCTTACTCCCATTGTAGTGAATACTAGCAGTTGATTGTTCATTTCACTGATGTAGAAGAACAAAGCCATGGCCATGATCCAGATGACCCGAGCTTAAATAGTGGCTTTGGTGCAGATCCAGGCCAGCAGGAGGGTATGAAATCAACAGTTTATATCAGCTCACCTGTCCTGGGGGAAGAATAATGGAGTATTATTGCTGCTGTTCTACATGTGGCTTGCTAGACAACAGGATTTGCAGGATATGGGCTTGTTATTGCAAGCCAGTGAAGGTGGTACTCATAGGCATGCTTATGCACATAAGCGCATTCCAACGGAAGACATTTAATACACCCCATGGGTGGTGAAGCACCAACTAGGTGTCACGTTTGAGAAACCTAATCACAAAGGCACTGATGGCAACCTGTAAGACAACTCTCAAGGAATGTACAAGGGCTGATAGTTGCCAATCAGAAGGGAAGGAACAAAATAAAAAAAAAATAGGAGTACATTATTTTATTTACACAGAATGCCATATTTTGAGCTATTCTGTAACAAACCATTGTTTGTGAAAATAGAACCTACTATAAAATGCTGATTTACAAAATTGTGAGGACTGGAAATAGCAAAGAAATAATGTCTGAAACAATGTCCGAAACATGAAAGGGTGAAAAAATGTACTTTAAATGTTTTGTACAGGGGCAAGCCCCCTGCACTCCTTATGTGGGGACTTGCCCCCTCAAACGTCTATATACTAACACCATAGTTGCACCAAGATGAAGAAGTCAGAAATGTACTAAAGAAGTAAGTCATTGCCAGAGTACAATTACAAATTGCACTGGTTATGCTCCTCTGGGTTTTTATTCAGGCTACCGAGAATCAAGGAATTTCACCTTGATCATCTGTAGAGGAACCTTGAAAGTACCCTTTGATATGTTATTGGACTTAAACTGTGCAAAATAAATTGGCTTCGATGACAGAATTGTCTAAAAGGGATGTTACTCTTTACTGTTACAGGACAAAAAGGCATACTGACTTTATTCATTTAGATATTTACTAGCTTGCTTATTTACTTGTATCTTTCTTGTTTGGTGGAAATGTACTCTTGTGGCTTATTTCTATTTTTCTTGGTGTAACAGTAAAAATTTCATGAAAGTACTATTATAAATTACCTTTTGCACAAAGATTTTTTTAAAGAAAGTTTTTATTAACATATTTACAGTATATACACAGAAAGGAAGAAATTCAGCATCACATATTGTCATACAATGATAGGAACACGTTGAATTGTCAAGATAATCTTATACAATTAACACATTAAGAGTCTTGGTATTTCAATTCTTTGAACGTAGGAACTATGTTCAGTTTGCACTTTTTTGTAATAACTTTTCTGGCAACTGCCAAAAAAGACTTTATAGAGGGAGTTTAACAGCAGAAATGCACAAAAGCAGTCTAGCGTATGATCTGAGGATTATAACCTGATTTATACAGTAAAATCAAAAAATGTACGCCAATAACAGAACATGCCTTTTAGCAGGTAAAAGCATTATAAGTCAACACAGTTTTGTGCAAAATGCTGCATCAGTTTTAAGACAAGTAGGACTAGCGTACAATGTATAGTTTTCTATAATGTTCCCTTACAACTACATGCAACTTAGAGCAGTTAATGTATTAAGTCCTCATCCTTAACAGTGATTGATGGTGACTATCTCATTTTAAACCTAGTTCTTTATAAAAGAGACTGCAATAGCTTTCTTTGTATTTCAGTTTATTATTCCTGTTACCCAATTTAAAGCTATAAAACACTACTTGAAGAAAAAAAAAACACATTTCTTGTAAGCTGGACTACTTACTTGTGTGTTTTGCTGGGGTCCAGAATGCCACTTTGTCAGCAAGTAAACCCCTGTTACTTCTTCAGTTAATTAGATTATGTTATGAATTTATTGCAATTTGCATCATAGTTTATCTCCAGGGAAATTTTAAAAGACCTACCCTCTCAAACGTGGGAGGCTTTGTTCCATACACCCTGATTTGTTATGAATAACCTCAGATGTGACACTGCACTGGGACAAAGTGACTAACTCAGATATAGCGGTCTCTGTGATTTCAGTCATCATCCCTGTTTTTGTGCTACTAAAAGCAGGCATCATTCTCTTTCTACTATAGACAAGGTGAAGTGTTATCTCCTGTAGTGTGTGCTTCAGCTCTGTATCTGCAAGGGACATTTCCACAGAGGCATGTGTGATATGCATTTTCGAAGACCATCCTTCATTTGCAGAGCTGTTTAACAGGGCATTCTGCCTTAAGCATGTCATTCCTAAGTTTGTTTCTTATCAGGTTTTCAGTTATTTACTACTTGATCGCCCAAAATACTAACCAATACTCATTTAAGGAGTAAACTGAAAACAAAATGCTATGTGTGTGTAAGTAGATCTTAGAGATGGACTCCTGGACAAGCTATTATTCAATGTACTTTATTTTTCTCTAATATAGCTGTGTTTCTTTGTCTTCTTCTTCTTCTTCTTTCGGCTGCTCCCATTAAGGGTCACCACAGCAGACCATCTGTCTTCATCTCTTTCTGTCCTCCGCATCTTGATCTGTCACACCAACCACCCGCATGTCCTCTCTCACCACATCCATGAACCTTATCTTAGGCCTTCCTCTTTTCCTGCTACTTGGCAGCTTCATCCTTAGCATCATTACTCTCTTCTTCACTGTCTTCCACACCCACCATTACTCTGAACTGTTGATCCCAAGTATTTAAACTCATCCACCTTCGCCACCTCTACTCCTTGCATCCTCACCATTCCTCTATCCTCCCTCTCATTCACACAGATATATTCTGTCTTAGTCCTGCTGACCTTTATAACTCTTCTCTCTAGAGCATATCTCCACCTCTCCTCCACATGTTCCTTATGCTCACAACAGATCACAATGTCATCTGCAAACATCATAGTCCACGGGGACTCCTGTCTGATCTCGTCTGTCAACCTGTCCATCACCATTGCAAATAAGAAAGGGCTCAGAGCTGATCCTTGATGTAATCCCACCTCCACCTTAAACGCATCTGTCACTTCCACCGCAGACCTCACCGCTGTCACACTACCCTCGTACATATCCTGTACCACTTTTACATACTTCTCTGACACTCTCGGCTTCCTCATACAATACCACAACCCCTCTATAGACACCCTGTCATATGCTTTCTCTAAGTCCACAAAGACACAATGCAACTCCTTCTGACCTTCTCTGTACTTCAACATCAACACTCTCAGAGCAAACATCGCATCTGTAGTGCTCTTTCCTGGCATGAAACCATACTGCTGATCATTAATCATCACCTCCCTTCTTAACCTAGCTTCCACTACTCTTTCCCATAACTTCATGCTATGACTGATCAGTTTAATCCCTCTGTAGTTACTACAGCTCTGCACATCACCTTTATATCTGTGTTTCTTTGTACACATATAAAAATACCAGTAATAAATATCCACTCCAAGAAAAACACCTGTACAAACTACTTTGGTTCTGAGCATGCTCCATTACTAGCAGTTGTTAAGCAGTCCTAGTTCCAACAAAAATCAGTTAAGACATTTTTTCTACTACACAGGAAGAAGTAGACAAGAACTATTTATAATGTGAGTCCACCTGAAAGATCTAAATATATGGTGAGCAGTCTAAGTACATTATTTTTTTTCAATGAGCATTTTTTCCTGTATTGCTTTGTAAAATGATAAGTCTATTGAAAATGCCATGTGATCACCAAATGTCAACCAGGTAAACATACTTTCATGAGCTATAGGCTAATACTGTGCATTACAAAGCAAACTAAAGCTAGTGAAATCTGTTTAAGCTATGCACAATGCACATGTCCTCTTATAATCCAATATTACTTTGTTATATTGAATGTATCCACTCTAATGTTTGTTTTTGTTTTCTTTGTTTCTGCAGAAAGAGCTCCAAACTTACAATACATAAGGTTAGCATGGAACATGCTGGAGAGTACACTTGTGAAGCCGAGAATTCAGTCGGGAAAGACTCTGCAAAAGTGACTGTTAACGTCAGAAGTGGTAAGCAGGATTCTAAGCATCGGTGCATTCTTACAGAAGCAAATTAGTCCTTATTTAGTAATTATCCATATTATGTATGCATAATCAGTTATATGTTCTACATGCCAGTAGACTGCCAACAGTCATCGTAAATGGATACCTCATGAAAGATATTATGAAAAATAATAGTTCACAATCCAGATTCTACATACATTTGCTTTTATATTCACTTTATTGTTGTCTGTACACAGCATAATTATTAGTTGTTGAACTGAATATTTTTTCATATAATGCATTGCAATTGATAACCAAGCATATATAAAAAGTAGTTTCAGCATTGTACTGGGTCAGCAGTGATTGTATTAAAACAAACATGTTTTAAGCATTTATCCACAGTCTGCCCTCAGTTAGCTAAATCTTACTTTTGGGGGGGGGGGTGAAATGAGTGCTGGTTAACAGATCACACATATTTTAAACAGCTGAAGAACATTGCTGTGGAATGTTAAATGTCTCCTATAATGCCATTCAAAAATGAAATAGCTTTTATTTCTTTGTATCAGTGTAGTACAGAGTATGAAATACAACTAAACTGTATTTTATTCCGAACAAGTCAAATTAACCCTTATCAGCAATGCAGCCCATAAGGCGGTGTTAGATTCACAGAACTGTTGTTCTGCTCAAAAGGTGAAGAGAAATGGGCACATTTGGTGCTGGATGGACATACATAAGTATAAGAGTGAAATCATGCTCCTTTCAGTAAGTGGCCATGGATAGAGGGTGCTTCATATATGAAGTACTTCATATGAATGCAGTATGCCATACTCTTCTCATGTGCAGTGAAATCCAGGTGTGGCAATAAAAGAAACCAGGGCAGGAAGAGTCTGTCAGGCTTGGTAATCTGTGCAAACTATAGAGACAAAGTGGTGTAAGTACTGTGGTAGGCATACAGGCCAAAGTAAGAATACACTATATAACATAATACAGCATGTAATCTGAGACATGCTCACTGTCTGCGGGAAAAATGCAGATAAAAGTGAGGGAATATAGCATGACAGCCTCAATGCCCAGTACTGTTAGACTGCCATTAGCAGAGGCATCTATAGCTGAAATACGCATTATGTAATGTGGGATTGGGAGAGACTGGAACAAACCATGTGTTTGTTGGTATATTCAGCATATATGCTTATACTCTACTGATGTGTTATGCTTTTCTTCATGTTTTACTAATACAGATGTGGGAACTGCATTATGCAGCACAGCACATATAAACAGAAGTGGGTAGCACAAGTCATAAAACCATGTGACAGATACCTTAGTCTTATTACCTGTTCTTCCACACTAGCCCCTATGTGCATTTCTTACTAGGGCTTTGTAGTCCAAGAGTGACTTTATCAGAATACCTGCTATGGATGCAAAGCCCATGCCTACACCTAGGTAAAGAGGGAGGGGATTTTTGTTAATACCAGGTGGGGTAGCATGGTGGCTCAATGGTTACATTCTCTATTTCACAAGTACAGGCTGTTAGGTTCAGTCAGTGCTGACCACTGTTCACTGATTGCATGGAGTTTGCATGCTCACCCTGTGTCTGAATGGGCTTTCTATAAGTATTCTTGTTGTCTGTGAAAAACATGCAGGTCAATAAATGAATAAATTAAAAAAAAAAAAAAAAATATATATATATATATATATATATATATATATATATATATAAAAACTAAACATCTACGACACTTAATTTTATTCAGAATACATATGCATATAAATAATTTTGTGTGTGTGTGTGTGTGTGTGTGTGTGTGTGTGTGTGTGTGTGTGTGTGTGTGTGTGTGTGTGTGTGTGCGCACAGAACAGTAGTCAGATTGTGGTCTTACAAGGTAGTTAGCTTTGAGGAATTTTGTTTGTAGGTTACTGATTGCAAAAGGAAAACTGTGAGTTGTTTTTTTGTATTTTTTTGAACTGGTAGTGCAGTATTGTGTGTTATTATTTCTAAAGTTGGTTCATGATTACATAATGATATTATATACACAAAGGCATAGCTAGGGAGAAGTGAAGGGGCAACCACACTGGATGCAAGGTCTTATTGGGCACAATCAGTTGATGCTTAAAAGTCAGTAGTGCACTGATAGCATTTAGAAATTAATGCCAATAGTGCATTTGCAGTGAGTTCTAAAGCTCTTGTGTACTTCATGTGTGGTATGAGTAGCAAACTGCATATTTTAATTAAGAAAGAGTTTTGTTGTCCCTCAACAGAAAAATTGAGGAGTGTACTAGAAAAGGGATTGGCACAGGACACCAAAGTAGTTTGCTATGGCTGTGTGTGTGTGTGTGTGTGTGTGTGTGTGTGTGTGTGTGTGTGTGTGTGTGTGTGTGTGTGTGTGTGTGTGTGAGTGCGTGTTTACATTTTAATTGAGGAAATGGTTTTATTACCACAATTAAATCAGTCACTGAAAACAGCTTTCTGGTCTAAAGTTCAAATTTTATTTTGCAAGAAAGTTTAATAAAAAAATGGCATGTTTCCACTGGAAGTTCACTGTTCTAGCCTCATCCCCCCAACTGTATGCTCCAGACATAGACTTTCAAAAAGATCCACAAAAGACATTGCCTTATAGAACATTCTGAGGTCACCTCTTAACCTATAAAACAAAATACAACGACAGCTCCTGAACCCTTTCTAAATAGCTCAACTTTTCAGTTCAGTCTTCTTTTAAGTAAGGAGCCATTGTACCTACTCGGGACCTTTCTAGTGGCTTGTAATCAGCCTTGTGTTCAGTAATGGGTTTGATAAGAGAGGTGGGTGTAATGCTGGGTCCTTTTGTCCAACCTCATGATGCTACATTTATTTTCAATAAAGGTGAGATCAATTACTGCTCTACCAAGTGTGCATTTTTTACTATGTTGTCAAACACTGATATTATATTTTATTGGAATAATTATGTAATGTAACATAATTATGTAATGCAATTTTCAGTTAACAGCATATTTGATTATCCACAGTCATTTCCTACTTTTATATCTAAGCGGAATAGTCTAACTAAGGTTACTACCTTTCTTTGTGAGCAAAGCTGGGCCAAGGTCTCAAGCTTTGCACCTCCCTTAACCCCACTCATCTCCTCCCCTATCCCCACCCACTTTCTGCCAATTTCATGATGTCATGGTCGCATCGGAGAGAGGCAGAATGCTGTCTTTTCCTGACTTGCAGTGTATCTGCCGATTTAACAAACTCTGATAGTCGTTTTTTAGACAGAATAATGGTTTATAAGTGTTTTCAGACTAACAAACAATCGGTTTGATTTATGGATAATGCAGAAAAAATGGATAGGTAGCAACCACTAAGTCCAACAAGAAGTGGCCACATAACAGCTCTGTGGGATATCTATGCTGTGGAAGAGACACTACAAATCACATTGACTTATGTAATGCTGCTTAGAAAGCATTTTACCTACAACATGTGCACTGACATTAAATGAAACCCTCTTGTGTAATTCTTTTGTATGACATTGACTGCATCATAATTTTCATAAACACTGTATGCTAACCTGGTCAAAAATGTAGAAATAATTATATCTTGGATATATCTGGATCTCTCAAAAATATTTAAGATGTTGTCAAAAAGTAGTATGTCTTCTGTGAACATATATTACTGATGTTGTCAACTTCTTCCCTTTATGGAGTGTTTCTAGAAAACATTACCTGCAGAAGTTTGCAGGTTTGGGAGGAAGAAGAGATGTGAACCAGTGTTTGTTTACAATATTTCTGTTTCTCTTTGTGGTTTGTGTTTGGTAGACACAACACTAGCAGTGCAAGATAGCAGTTTGAAGCAGCATAACACAATATCTTATGCAAATGGGCCTATTAAATGCTTTGGGCGTAACTGAGACATACTTGCTTGACTGGCTTGCTGGAAGGAGCAAAACTGTGGTTGACTGAGAAAAGAATTTTGAAAGGAAACCTAATTTTCAAGTCAGATTTATTTATTCATTTAATTGCCTTTGATTACTGGAAATTCTGACTGAGCAAGTCCCTTTTCATGTATTTGCTAAAACAGCAACAATTAAAATATACAATCTGAATGGAGGTGTATATAAATTGAAAGATGATCTTCATATTGTATATATTACATATCTCGTGTAGCAGGTTTATCTCACACACATCTGTAGAACATTCAGCATTATTTAACAGTGTGTGAGCATATTCACATTTTTAATTTTACTAAATTAATAACAAATTAAGCATATGTATAGTTTATCCTTGCGGTTAAAATCCATGAGACCTCAAAGCTGTAGATAAAGTCAGTTAATTTCAAATGTGAAACAGCTTGACTCACTGAAAATCTGACCTTTTCACATGGTTCTATTTCATCTTTGCACTGTTGTATGCTGATAGTGGAATAAATTGTGCAGATTCCTTTGTTTCTTTAGATTTAAACAAATGCATAAGAAAGAGAAAAACTTGAAAAAGGTTTTATAGAAAATCATTATTCTCTATAGCCTGCTTGCATTTATCATACCCATCTGGGTAGTTGATAGTAAAGAAAAATGTAGTCCAGTCTATTAATCTGCTGGACACCTGCATTCAATATTCAATCATTTCTGTTGAGATACTGATCTGTGCCTGGAATTGTAATAGTAATCAGTGAGAAATGGTCAAGTGAAAAGATAGTGCATGGCATTAGTGATCCTGGGATCCATTAATATGCCTAGGGTGCCATTTCACTACGATCCAGCTTTGATGTGAACAGTAGCTGTTTGGACACAGTTGCTTTTGTTACTGAGTGTGTCTTGTGATGAAGATAGTTGATACCATGAGCCGAGGCTCTTGTTGATATGCTTAACTGTTAGGTGTTATAAAGATGAGGCTTTGGTTAGGTCTCTGTGACTGGTGAATAATTTATGTGCATTTATTTAATTATGTAAGAGATTCTGCAACATAAATACATAAATGAAGTATAAAATTGGAAATATTTATAGATCTGTATGTTCACTGACTTGGATGTCAAGCTTACAGCATTCTGTCCTGTAATACAGTTGTCAAAACACTAAGCCAAATTTATTTAATTTTATTCTATCAAATTAATTATTATTTTTTTTTAATTCTGATACACAGATAGCGGGATTATTTTAAAGTAACTGAATGACTGACTTCAACTGTAAAGGGAACTGTATTTCATTATATTCATATTCATTATATAACGTATTTGACACTTTTTATTATTGCTTTCTGTATTTAGTATTCGGTCCCTGATCTGGTGTTAACTTCCCAACAGCTTGTTATAGGGATAAACTGAGTCAGAAATTACCTTCTAAACCAAATGGATGTGGCAATTTAGCAACCTATAATATAGTGATTAATCCTGAAACTTTTGTGAGTAATTCAAATTTTCTATATCTTTTCATCAACATACTTTTCAAGTTCCTGCAGATAGCATATTCCAAACGTACAGAATATAGTCTGTATTTCAGAAGACATATGAATCAGTGAGGCACAAAGTGTTATAATGATCACCCAGGAGGAAGTGCAGATTATCTTTAAAATTAGGCTACAAAAATATGCTTTCCTGATTTTGATAGACACACAATATTTGCATTTAGATTGCAGACTACAAATGCACCTAAATCTTTAGTGATACTGTTATTACTATAATGTTAACATTTTGTAGTCTTAATTCATATCCATTTTACAAAAAAAAGAACTCATAATACTACATTCCTGGTGAGTACAACTGCACTTTAAGACTTTTCATTAAAGTAATTATGATGACACGTTTGTAATCATAAGCATATTTTGTTGTCTAGACCATATTTTTACAACAGTTTTTAAGAAGTTTTTAACAACTTTTGTATAGATGAAAAATAATCCAAGAAGTCATCTAACTGCAGGGCCTTGTGGAGCACTTGTAACACACATCTAGACAGGCAGGTGACCTCCCATTCTGACATCTAGCATCCTATTGTGTATAACCCGTGTTTTACCCATTGCATTATATATGAACCAAAATGTAACGCTTTATTTTCTCAATCATTTCTTTCTAAGGAATATTGCTAAATAACTTACTAAGATCAAGATAAGTAGGATGCAGCATCAGTCTTCATTTAAGTGCTGATGTTACAGCTGCACACAAAATCACAAGATTCAGAAAACCTTCTGTCTCCTAAACAAATCTACACTGTTCTGTGTCTAACAAATGTAGGTCCTATGCATCATTTTGAATAAGCTGCAGTCTGTCTCTCTCACGCTCTTTCTCAATGATTTTATACAAAACTCTGGTCAGGATGAAGGGTTCAAAATTGCTTAGGTGTGACGTGACCCCTTCTTTCTGAACTGGAGGCACTAAACCCTGTCTTCATAGATGAGACCTTGAATCTGTATATGATACCATACATTGTGTTTTCAGATCTGCTGAAGTTGGCACTTTTTAGCTTTACTTATGGCAACAGTTTCCAGAGTTATGCTATAAAGGATCTCTCCTACTGTTTCTATAGCATATTAACACGTCATCTTATTATGAACTTTACAAGATATTTTCTACAAATGTATTCTCTCTATATACAATGATTGGCTCATTACTTTAATTTGTATTATTAACAAGTTGTATTCCCATTTTTCATTTCAGTTTTTTACTGTAACTGAAGTACACATTAAATTAAGTCTGAGATCATGCTGCATTCATAGTTAGGCCTGGAAGATTTGATAAGAAGTGATAATCTAGGCTTGTAGGGAAATTTTTGAAAGCTAAATAGTACTTTGTCTCTTGTGTATATTTTATTAATTTTTGGATTCTACACAAGTTTTTTTTTATTTAATCCATGTGTATATCTGTGATTTACTGGTATATATATATATATATATATATATATATATATATATCTATATATATGTATTCATGAATGTGAATGTTAAAAAAGAAGTGCACCTAAGCACAGTACTTCATTTCCCCAGGGATTATTTTCTTCCCCATAGAATAATTCCCTGACTTCTGTGTGTTAAAAAGCATAAGTTAGCAATTTCATTCCATTCTGTGGCATTTCTGACCTACGCAGTTAACCTACTGTGTACCATGCTAATGAAATCTTGTGGTACTTTCTTTAAAATTTATTTCTCTTGATCTTGCATCATTTTACATATCATATGTTAAAGTTTCTTGCTAAGGAAAAACACACAAAAGTATGTGTAGTTCTCTTTTGTTATTTATATTCACATGTGTCATAAAGCTATTCAGGCTGTAAGGATTCACAGCTCTATTACAATGTATTGATACATCCTCACCCCTGGGTCCATGATCCTACTGAGTCTTTCCTTACCTCCGAATGTTCTATACACTTCAAAAACAGGGGATAATTTAAACCTATAGGAATACATGCAAAGTTAAGCAAGGGGTATGCATAACAAAGGGGGTATAATAAGATCCAAAGCTAGTCACTGTTAAGAAAAGCACACAAAAGCCTTTGTTATTTAAAACTCTGTATGAAATAAAATGTTCATTTAATGCTAAATGACTGTTACTAAGCAAAATATGTTTATGAGAACCTTGTATTAATTTCAAGTTGTGTATTTACTGAACACATTTATATTTTTGTAAACTTGGTATTCAGGAATAAAAGTATTGAAAAAAAGATATGAGTATGACGGGAAACAAACAGTTTGCTGGTGTTTTTTTTTTGGGGGGGGAGGTTTGGATGTGCATTGCCAATTTTAATTGACTAATTCAGGGATGTTTTCTAAGGTGGGAAATATTATACCCTGGCCGAGGGTGGGGAGTAAGGTGTGGAAGGAGTGCTGATGCAGCATCTGATACTCAAATTCCAGTTCTTTTCAAATTCTATGCTATCTCATCTCTTTGCAGTCTCCTCTCCAGGCACAGTTATATAGGAAAACAAATCTGTAAGAGTCAGAGCACCATTACTTACTAACATGCTTACTGAGGATTCTCTAACTTAGCTTACAATGTCCTTCCTAAGTGACTAGGGCTTTATATGCTCATCAGCTGTGCCATTACAGAGCATTGTGGTCAAAAGTAACTTTCTAGCTTTCCAGGAAAATTAGGTTATACAAGCAGTCAAATGTATAAAAAATGTAATTTAGTAATAATTAGTTACTGCACTACCACTCCAGACTAGACTATGTAAAATTCATGACTAGGTAAAGAACATATGTTCTTATTTTTCTGCCAAGTAGGTCCTTTAATAATATTATTAAATTAATTGACAGTATTTAATTTGCATGCAGATCAACTTGGATCAGTCTGACTAGTACAAGCAGTTTCAAATGGCAAAGTCAGTGAACCTAAACATGTGTATCTACAAAGCTATACATATCTGTCTATAATAGACACACACACACACACACACACACACACACACACACACACACACACACAAGCAAATGGTAAAAAGGTTACAGAGACACACCATTCAGTAAAAACTGCAAGAAAGACTCTTCACTGTAATACCTCAAACCTCCTATAGTGGAAGCCCATAAAATATAAACAAATGACCTCTTGACGACATTGTTTCTGCTACATAGCTTCTGGGTACATTCAAGCGAACAAAGCCAAACCCCACTAGCTGTAGATATGCAATATTTCAGACCAATATATGATATGGCTGTATATGCAAAGTACTTAGAAGTTGCAAAAGACAACTCATAGAGTGGGAAAAAGCTGGTTAAACTGATCAAACATGCCAGCTTTTTTTTCTGCACAGCACAGCAGGCATTGGGGAATTTAACCTTCCCCAACTGTAGTGCAATAATTAGTGTCCACCCAAAAAAAACAATGGTTTTCTTCATTTTTTTTTTGTTTTGTTTTGTTTTTTGATCGGCTGCTGAGCAACAAGTTGGGTTTGATCAATTGCCTTTGCAATGTATTGTTTTTATATGGGTCTACTAAAGCCGAAACCCATATGGTCGAGAACATATGTACGACTTTTGAAATTTTAAACGTAAAAAAAAAAAAAAAAAGAAAGAAAACTTACCTACACATTGCTATGGGGGGGCTGCACCCCCTCACCCCCTGCAATTTAAATATATCAACTCCGAGATCGCACTAGAGTGCGCAAGATGGGAATCTTCCCATTCCGCAGTAAAAAGAAATGCCCGTTCTGCATGATCGAGATTTCAAAAGTCAATCATATGGTCTCGGCCATATGGGTTTCAGCTTTCTGAAATTTCAATCATGTGTAGGGAACCCATACATACATGTATATATCTATATCTATATATATATATATATATATATATATATATATATATATATATATATATATATATATATCACACTTCATAAGCTCTAACTTTCAAAACTTCAAACTTCATATGGTCAAGACCATAACATCAAAAGTTTGAAACTTCAATAAAAAAAAAATAAAACAACATTTTTTTATTTTTACCTTTGCACTCCCCCTACACCCCCCTCCAAATTAAATATTCCAACTCCAAGATCACACTACAGTAAAGAGAATGGTAAATTTCCCATTCAGCTATGAACGGCAATCTCCATTTAAACCATTCAAAGTTTCAAAACTTCGATCTTATGGCCTTGACTATATGAAGTTCAAAGTTTTGAAATTTACAGCTTCCAAAGTAGACCCATATATATATATATATATATATATATATATATATATATATATATATATATATATATATATATATATATATATATATATAAAATCTATTTTTTTTCAGTGTGAGTGTTGGTTTAAATATAAATATGTTTGTTTGTCTGTGTGCGTGGGTGTGTGTGTGTGTGTGTGTGTGTGTGTGTGTGTGTGTGTGTGTGTGTGTGTGTGTGTGTGTGTGTGTGTGTGTGCATGTGTGTGTGTGTGTGTGTGTGTGTGTGTGTGTGTGTGTGTGTGTGTGCGTGTGTATATGTGTGTGTGTGTGTGTGTGTGTGTGTGTGTGTGTGTGTGTGTGTGTGTGTGTGTGTGTGTGTGAGTATCTATACATACATATATATATATATATATATATATATATATATATATATATATATATGTATATATCTATGTATATACACGTTTCTGGAAACAGCTTTTGAGAGAATAACTTGCTTGCAAAACCTGTGTGGAATAGTGTTGAATGTCATAAAAGAAATTCAGTCATGAATGCGCTGCTATTCTGTTTTAGCCAATACTTTATCAGCAAATGCTCTTGATTACACATATCCCCCAAAATCCAGTGTGTTTACAGCATTTTATGTACATTATTGCCAGTGATTAGTTTGGTGTTGCCTCTTTTCATCAGTATAATGTCAACATTCCTTCACCCTGATTATGCATTTTTACCAAAGTGAACTAGTAAAATAAACAGACAACAGTAATTTCCCTCCAATATGCTTTATCAAACAGGGCAGGAATAATTATGTTATTTTTTTCTTTTGCAGGATTATAGTTTGTATCTCTAGTCAAAGCTTCAGGAACATGTTGTGGAATGTCTTTATCCTTTACACATACAGCTCCCTGGAGACTCCTCTTTGGAACACACTTTGTACCAAAAGGTCTGCAACCTGACTCCATCAAGACACATTGGCCAACATGTAGCCCTAGAGTCATCTGCACCTTTTAAGTTGTCTTGGGCTACTGAGAATAAATCCATCTTGCTTCAGATTTAGACATTTTATTTCTATACCATACCTTCTTGTAGAATCAACCCCAACTATTAATATATAAGTAGCATACAGTACAACACAGTGATCAGTATGTGACCAGGGCTTCCCAGCCACTATGCCATATATCTATATCTATATGCTATATATATATCTATATATATATATATATATATATATATATATATATATATATATAGATATATATATCTATATCTATATGCTATATATATATCTATATGCTATACATACATACTACTTAGTTTTTTACAGTGCTTTTGGTAGAGTATACATGTCTTTCCTGTTTATATATAATTTTTTTCTGGGTTCTTCAGTTTCCTCCTATCTCTCAGTGCCTTACTATAGTTTATTTTGTGATCCTCCAAACTGCTCAAAAATTGAGTGAAGGAATGTATTTACAGTCTGCAGTACAATCATGCCCTGTACAAAATAAGTTTCTGTGCTTTGCATCCACAGATTGCCAGAACTGGCTATGCCTATCCCATGACAATTTACTGAATTGAACAGGTAATTAGAGAAAACTTTGAGACAGTTACCAGGGCTATAGATGAGGGAAAGGTGGTCCACACAGCCTACCTAGACCTCACAAAGGCCTTTGACATCATTCCCCACTCAGGTATTATAGACTATCTCACCAGCCTGAACATAAACCTCTATGTCACGAGATGGGTTGCCAACTGGCTCATGGACAGAACCCACATGGTAAGAGTTGCAGGAGTTAGGTCTGACTCTAAACCGATTACAAGTGGTGTTCCCCAGGGCTCAGTCAAAGGACCCCTCCTTTTTGGCATTATACTTCTCAGAGGTACAGGCAAGCACAGGAGGACTATGGCTTACCAAGTTTGTAGACGACTGCAAACTAGGGACTGTAATTGACTCTCCGGCTGACACAGACATCCTCCAAAAGGGTCTCTCTGAGACAGATACCTGGTGTCAAAACCATGGTCTCAAACTAAATGCCAGAAAGTGCATAGTCATCCCCTTTGGAAAAAACAAAGTACCCACAAACTACCACATAGGCGGTATCCCCGTAAATACAGAAGACGTAATAAGGGATCTCGGGACTCAAATAGATAGTAACCTCTTCTTTGATAATCACATTTCCAAAGTGGTTAGAAAATCTTTCTATGTGGGCCACCTAATCACAAAAGGGTTTGCATCCAGATCAAAAGAGGTCACTGGGCCCCTCTACGCATCACTCATCAGACCCATCATATCAATGCCCCATTTGGGATGTACCTCACAAGACACCTGCAACAACTGGAAAGACCACAGAAGTTCCTCACCAAGAGGATCACTGGCCTCAAGCAGATGCCCTATGCAGCTCGACTGAAGAAACTCCAGCTGTACTCAGTTGCATACCGCCTACTTAGAGGTGATCTCTGCCTGACATACAAGGCCATGTCCAACTCAGAATTGATGGACATGCTCCACCTAAAGAAAACCATATCCCCTCGAGCGACATGCTGCAAGGATCTAAATATCACCACAACAATAAATAGGATGTGCTGGAGGGATAGATTCCTGTCCCAGAGACTTCCCCTGCTCTGAAGCAAGATTCCAATCTACATTAGGCAGAGCTCCTCACTAACCCTCTTCAAGAGAAACCTTGACGAGTGGATGGGAAACAGAAAGTTTACCCCAGGGATCACTTCAATGGCTTTGCTGGACAGAGGCACAGGGAACTAATCTAAGGCAGTGGCAAAATCCAACACATTCCAGCTAGGCTTATAAATGCCTTCGGGCAGATAGCCTAGTACCTACCTATGAACCTATAAAAAAAAAAATGAATGAATGAATGAATGAACAAACACATCTGATTTTCATTCGACTTTACTCATATTAAACATAATGGTGTTATGCCTTTTGTTAATTTCAGAGAATATTGTAATTGCTATTGTGGAGTGCTTAAAAGAATCCTAAGATAATGTCAGAATGATATGTAAAATATTACCATCACTAGATGGATTTCATACTATTTGTTATAGAATATTTAGATTAGCAGAGTTGATTAATGTTTGTTGGATGTTTACTTGAAGTTTAATACTTCACTCAATCAATCTCTGGATAAAGTCACTCAAAAAGATTGGATCTTTAATGTTTTATACATTCCAAACCTTTTTTTTAACAATTAAATGTTATTGAATGTATCTTTCCAAAGGCAGGTGCCATAAATCATAAATCAAGACAGCAGGATTTTGATACGCAAGTATGTCTTTCCTGTAGTTGATTGGAAGCTCAGTGATCCCAAAACATTTGATTGTACATCCAACAAAGTAGATTTTCTTAATTTGCTAACTCCAATTTTTGTGCGAAAACATTTGCAGATACCCAATTACTTTTAATCATGTAGAAAGGAAACCTCTCTTCAAATGATAAATTCATTTCAGAGTTATTTTTTTTAACTGCATAATCAAAGTAATGTGTTTTTCTACAGATGGTCCCAGACTATGGTTTTATATCATGAGCATCTAAAATACAACTATTTCTTAAAGAGTTTGTTGCTACAGAATTCATTATGTAAAGAACATGGGTGAGCTATACTACATAAACATATTAAATTCTCTCATTTTTGGCCAGTGAAATGTTGCTTTTATTTATTAAACACAAAATTAATTAACAAGCACACAAGAAAAAAATATCCCAACGATAACCAGGTACCTCTGCAACAAGTAATAAACAATCCAGTGGCAAAAAACAAGCAAAGGCAATGCTCCAGGTTCTCCAAAAGATTTAATGTCTGCAAACACAAGCGCTTTCACTAAATGCTTCTTCAGGTGTTGTTCTTCTTCTTTCGGCTTTTTCCGGTTAGGGTTCGCCACAGCGGAATTCTGGTCTGCTAATGATTGGCAGTAGATTTTTACAGTGCCAGCTCGACACCCAACCTTCAACGAAGGCACATCCATTTTATGCATCTCTTTCGAACGCCACTCAACCACGGGGAGGGCATGCAGACTCCACACAGAAGGTGCTCCAGCCAAGAATCGAACAGGAGAACCTCTTGCTATGAGGTAACAATGCTACCGCTGCACCACCGTGGCTAATGCTTCTTCAGGTGTATACCATATTAGTGTAAAACACCATTCTTATACCATTCAATCATAGTCACATGATCAACCATTTAAGATTTAAAGGTATAAAGAATTATCAAAACAACACATAAAAACACATGTAGAAAGCATATCACATACATGAAAAGTGTATCAAAAACATAAAAAATATAAAGTACACATTTAAAATATTCATAAAGATGTAAAACTATCTATGTAATGGTCTAGTTTTTAGAATGGGTCTCAAAGGTATATGGTTATTAAGGCCATGTCCTACATCTGCCCTTAGCCTCACAATGTAGTCAGCCTCTAGCGCTTCTGCTCTACTTCTAATGTCACCTCCCCTTTGACCCTTAAAACATATACTCCACTATTATTTTCCTTTTTTTGCTCTTTGAACCAAAATATATCAATCAGTCATGACAAAGCAAATAAACTTGACAAATTCCACTCTGCCAGTGTGAGAGGAAATGGAATTTTTAGTGTGATAGATGTATATCATTTTGACGTTATGATTTAAATAAAAAAGTACAGGTTCTCATTTCAATCACCTGATAATGAGGGAAATTAATAAAATGATAGTTATAGCAAAGACTGAGAGTGCAGTAATTGGAGGTGAGATTGCATGCCATTAAGTTGCAAATGGTCTTAAGAGTCAGGACTATGACTTCATTGTAAAAGTAATGACAGCGATGATTTATTCCAGGGAATTGTTATGGCTAGGCTTGTATAGGCCCTAGGGCTGATAGCCTAGTACCAACCTATGAACCTATAAAGATATATATCCATATTCAAACTGCAGATCTTATTTGATAAGATTTTGTATCAATAGTAAGTTGAAGTAGCTAAGGCCTTGTTTTCTTTTACATAGCATTAATTATAAAAAGCCAACTTAAAATGGATTCCTGGAAACCGAATAAATGTATCTGTAGAACAAGATAATACCATGAAGGCCCATTTTTTGGTATTGCATGTACAAATGTAATAAGAAACATTTAGAGTAATTCAGATGCATTAATAAAGTGCAAGGTTCACAGTGTAATAGGAAAAATATTTCTGAAATTTTGTGGTAAAATTTTCCTTTATCTTGGACAGAAGAATAGTTAGGATAGCTGGCACTCTGTGCAGCTGTCTGGCATCCCCTTAATCTACGATGACGAGCAAAAAAATCCTCTTCTGCTCTGAAATTGTACCAAGCCACTTGCTACAGATGAAATAAATGACTCACATGAAGCAGACCAGCCATAACTGGAAAGACAGTCCTGATGTTCCAGTCTGAATGCTGGTACTGCTGTATCACACTGTTGTCATCTGCCAGTGGTACCCCGTATTAATGCATACCTCCTGCCCCTTACTTACTGCACCCAGGATGGACAGCTCCCACTATCCTATCCTTAGTACAGACCCGATACTAGATGAGATAACCCCTACTAGTTCTCCTATTCAAATCCTAGCTTTAAATTTATTAAAGTAAAGGTAATGATACATTTTGAAAAAATTCTTTACAATATCTCAGCAACCACTCAAGTTGCACACGTATTGTCAACAGCATTTTATTCATCTAGCTGAGAGCTTTCGTATGAGGTAAGGAGTTCTGTCTGTGTTACTTGGTTGTTGAAATATTTAGAAAAATGTGAACATTATATCTATATAAATTAATATTATAAAAACAACAGTTAATATCTATGGTTGTGATATTTAGAAAAATGTGAAAATTGAATCTATATAAATTAATATCATAAAAACAACAGTTAATATCTATTTACCTGCACTAGACAGAAGTCAGATATTAATGCATTTGAGTTTGCCATTGTGTAAGCTTTAAGATGAAATATTTTAAAACCTTGTACATGGCATGGTTTTAGAATTGTTGCAAATATGAAAGAGCAATATTTGACGCCTAGAGGCATCAGTAGGAGTTAACTGCAGATGCACCTGGAGGCGTCACTCGGATGTATTGCGTTAAGACTAGTTTATAGTTGCTCACCTAATTCACAAGCAATAAAAATCACCAGATCTCACAGAAAGAACTGCAAATTCTCAGTAAAATATTGGCAAAATGTAGCCCAGTACAGATCCATCCATATATCTAAAAGCACAGAAAATGTAAATGTGCACAAAAAAATACTATGAAGGTGCTAAGCATATATTTTCTTTTGATCAGCAATTACTATGGTAACACTTGCATATAGATCATATTTTGAACTGCTCTTTAAGAGCATCTTTAAAAGCTGTAGTTGTTTATTACAAGTCTAGAGAAGGCTCTTTCCCCCAACAGCAGATTTAAATGGAGACTATACCAAGACAGAGTTATAGTTAGAGCTTCTACATTTATATGTGTGTTCTCAAGTATTGGGAGTTTTACCTTTTAAGGTGGAGAGTGATTTAATACCTTAATATACTAAAAGAAATGTTGCCCTGTGAGTTATCGATAGGCACACAGCATTTTGGAGTAGCTTGCAATGGTGTAGCAAAGGCATTGATAGTAGAATAAATCTTCAGATTTTTTCCTAACAATCTGAATCCTGTGGTTATTGTGGGCAGAGTAGATTACAAGGAATTGGAGATCACATTCAAGTTTAGACATTGGAATGTTTTTGGCAACTGCTGAACGGTCAGCTAATATATGCATGTTGTGTATCTGTTCTGCATTAGGTGATTGTCCTACCATAATGTTATGATTCTCATTTGTCTTCGCTACTTTTTATCCATCATGTCATACAATAGAGTTTGGTTAAACAATGTTGCGGGTGCAAATATTATTGAACATTTACTGATGTAATATATGTTGTATACAGTACGTATGTCACTATTAATTTTTTGTCAGTATATGATGCCATTTTCTGTGAAAGAATGCCCAGTGGTCAGCTCATTTAACAGTCAAAGAACCCCCCCCCCAAAAAAAAAAAAAAATCAACATTTCCTGAGAGGGGAGATTTTGGGAGTCCTCTTGGACTAACCATGTAACAAGCAGGTAAATAATATCTACTTTGCCTCCAGTTTACATTTTAAGTTTTTTTGTGTGTGTATATATACATATATATATATATATATATATATATATATATATATATATATATATATACTGCTGTATGTGATTGTCTTCTGCCTTGTGCTTTTTCCTATATGTAAGACAGATAAGTCACATTGTGAAGCAAAGGCACTTATTGAATTAGAAGCTGATCCCTATATATATATATATATATATATATAAGGCTGCATAGGCATCCAGTGCTCAGTACATGAAATTAGACCAACTTTTGTTTTACGTCCCTCAGTGACTTCATTTATTTTAATATCTGTTGATACTAACTATGATGGTGTGTGTTCTTCTGCAGGGATTGTCATTGTTTCAAGTACTGATGTGATGTCTTACAGGTACAAGTGTTACTGACATTCAAGAATACAAAACGTGCATATCTCTTCTTTCTCCAAAATGTGTTTCATTAATAAAACAACAAAAAACAGAACATAAGTAATTTAAGCATTTTTATATTTAGTATTTATTCTTTGTTGACTGGGTTATTCATACTAGGCTAGTGATCTCTTTTCAGGAGATTCAGGAGGTGGTATTCATATTACTGCTACTACTGCTATGGGAAATTTGGCCAGGGCATGAGCGAACTTCCCCTACTCTTTGGAACTGCTGGATGGCATGGCGGGGGGGACTCCTAAAGCAACAAGAAAGAGGCCTAAGGAAAGCAGAACCATGGGGGAGGAGAGAAAAGCTGTGGAGAGTTTGGAGGTGGAAAATGAGAATTTGGAGAAAATAATTGTGCAATATGAAACCAACGCAGCGGTGGTGCAGCAGTAGCACTGTCGCCTCACAGCAAGAGGTTCTCCCATTCGATTCTCGGCTGGAGGGCCTTCTGTGTGGAGTCTGCATGTCCTCCCTGTGGTCGAGTGGTGTTCGAAAGACATGCGTAGAATGGGCGTGCCTTCGTTGAAGGTTGGGAGTCGAGCCGGCACCTCGGCACCCATAAAAAATCTACTGCCAATCATTAGCGGACCGGAGTTCCGCTGTGGCGACCCCTAACTGTGAAAAGACGAAAGAAAAACAACAATTGTTCAATATGGAACTTCAGAATGTAAACAAAGATTCCTGTATGGTAAATGTTACAAATGAGCAGCATTTATCTGTCTCCATAGAGAAGGAAGTAAGTGAGTCTGTTGAAATCATGCATGTAACACATCTGACATCAGGAGGGCTTGCGGATGAAATTCTGTTAAAAATAATTGGGCAGGATGATCCAGGTGACAGCTCTGCTCTTTCATGGGGTGAGATGACAGATAACCTTTTCAGAAGTGCTGAGGGTGATAATGTGGAATAGGAACAGGGTGATGTGGGAACACAGAATGCAGCAGTTAAAGCTTATGCAGTAACAGACAATGAATGAGGAAAGTAGCAACAAACTGATAAGATGCTTTTTTTTTGGCAACAGATAATGAAGTAATTAAAATGTATGCAGTAGTGACAGCAGGCAAAAAGGGAGATCAGCAACTGACTCTTAAGTAAAAGTGTTTTTAAAAAGAAGAGAAGACCAGCAGACAGAGTAACGACAAAAAATGGCAATGACCTAGACAGATATTATGTATTGACAATTCGGTAACTCTTTTGGGATTTAAAGTTCAAGCAATTCAGTCTTTTATACATATTGGGACAGAAACGTTTTGTGACTTAACATTTGAAACAGACAGACTGATGATGAAATTTCTGGAACTGTGTAACAAAAAGTAGGATATTTATGTGTGGAACAATTATTTGTTGTCTGCTAGTAATTCAAATGATAAAAAAGTTACTTTGCAATCTACAATTGGTGAACTGGAAGAAGTCATTAAAATGTATTCAGGGTCTGTGGGAAACTGTTGATAATACTGTAAAAGTTAGAGATGAAAGAAATGTATAGAATGGAGGGTGGAGGTTTGAAGCTAATTTGAAATGTAAAAAAATGTGGTGAAACACTAGCTGTTATTTTATGGCTGGTCATAGAGGGACATTAAGATGTGCTGGCCAGCCTAAATTGTGTTTTTTTTTTTTTTGTGGGGACTTTTTTCATTTATTAAAGATTATGACACGGTACAATTTAACTAGTGTGTGAAGAAATGGCCTACGGCAAGAAGGTATATACTTAAAAGCAAGTTGTGTTAAAAAGGTACACTTTTGAATGGATTGCCAAGAGCAAACAGTAAATGATGAAAAAGAAATGGAAGGGAAGAAAATGTACATGGAGAAGGACAAAATGAGGCTGGAGGAGAGCTAGGTGAAGAAGAAACTGTAGAAGAAGAAAAGTATGGAGTGAAAAATGAGGAAAGTGCATGTAAGGAAAAGGGTCAGAAGAAGAGACTGATGCCAGTATTTTTCTGACATTCTAGCCAGTGAAAAATCTGATTCTAAAGATCAAGGATTATTTGTACACAAGCCCAGGAACAAATATTCAGTTGGGGAAAGTGTAAAATTAAGAACATAAAAATTTTAAAATATTTCCCCTAAACATAAAATAAGGGAAAGCAATCATTTCAGAGCACTTTCAGTAAATGTGAACAGTATTATTAATGCTGTAAAGATAGGGATACTGGAACGGTGTGCTAAATGTGATGTGGATGTTACTCTGTTAGAGGATGTAAGATTCCAGACAAATGAAGAAAGAATGCAAACAGAAAGGTTGTAGGGTGGAAATATAATATGGAACTTAGGAAGGGAACATTGTTCTGGAGTGTCTGTATTGTGTAACAAAGCAGGGAAAATACTAGATGTGACACTGGTAAGCATGGGAAGGCTAACTGATGTGGATGTAAGGAGGAGAGAACATGTTTATAGAATTATAGCATTATATGTGTTGGTTGATAATAATAAAAGAGAGTGAATGATCGTATGTGTGCTCTTACATTGACGTCGGTGTGGAAAGGTCAAGAGAGGTCACATGACCATGTGCTTTATAATAAAGGAGGAAGCGAGGGTTGTTCCCCTCTTCTGTTTTTAACCAGATTGATTGCCTTTACATGTGTTTATTTTCCTCTGTAATGTATGTTTACCCCAACTTTCTTACCCTTAAGATGATACCGCCAACAGGTTATGGGCCCAGAAGGGAAGTAGGAAGCCGATGGCGTAGACTATGTTTCGACGGAGATGAGAAGAATTACAAGTTGTGGGAGACAAAGTTTCTGGGACACCTGTGCTTGCTAGGGCTGAAAGATGCCATTTTGTGAAATGTGCAGCAGGACACAGAGGATGACGAGAATGAGGAGGAAGGCAACGACGATGCTGAGAAAAATGAGGAGGCATATGCAGAACTAATACAGTTCTTAGATGACAAAAGTTTGTCCCTCGTCATGAGTGAAGCTGCAGATGATGTTAGAGAAGCACTTCAGATCCTGAGAGACCATTATGCCGGGAAAGCAAAGCCACAGGTAATTAGCCTATACACCAAATTAACAAGCCTCCAGAAGGCCACCAGTGAAAGTGTCACAGACTATATTATTAGGGCTGAAACGGCCATTACGGCACTTAGAAATGCTGGGGAGAACCTCAGTGATGCATTACTAATTGTGATGATTCTGAAAGGGTTGCCTGAAACTTTTAAGCCATTTGCAGTCCACATCATACAAGATGATGATAAGCTGAGCTTTGGTGAGTTCAAAACAAGGTTAAGAAGCTATGAACATAACCAAGAAATTTAATGCCAACATAAGTAAGGATAATGTGATGAAAGTAAGTAGCTTTGGGGAAAGAGTAAAAGCTGAGATTATATGCTATAACTGTGGCCAAAAGGGACACAAGGCATGGGAATGCTGGAGAGAATATAAAGGCCAGAGACAGTGGTGTAGTTTGTGTAAAAACTCTAGCCACAGGGACAGTGACTGTAGCCGAAACAAGAAAGACAATGTGAAACAAGCAACTGACGCAGATGATCACACATTTGTCTTCAAAATAAATGAGCATCAAATTCATGAATTAAAACAAAAGTGATTAATGGTGGACACTGGTGCCACGTCACATATAATTAACGACCTGAAAAAGTTTAAATACTTTGATACACCTTTCCAACTGGAGGAACACAATGTGGAATTAGCTGACAGGACTAAAACCTGTGGGGTCGCACAGAAGAGAGGTAATGCAGAGGTATGGCTGCTAAACATAGAGGGGAGCGAAGTAAAGGTGATGATGACTCGGGCGCTGTATATCCCAACGTATCCCCAAAACATTTTTTCTGTTAAGGCAGCAACGTCCAAAGGGGCCTCGATCAACTTTAAATAAGGCCGGGACCAACCCATCTACAAAAATGACACCAGGTTTGACATAATTGAGTGTGATAGACTCTATTATTTAGACACATATGATGAAGAAAACGATAGTGAGATACATTATGATGCATCTCAGAGCTGTTATGACATTCAAGCATGGCATAAAATGCTTGGTCACTGTAATTTCGAAGATGTGTCAAAATTAGAAAAAGTGGTAAAAGGAATGAAAATTAAAGGTAAAGTTGAGAGACCTAACCTAGATTGTGAAACCTGTATGCAAGGGAAATTTGTACAGAGCAGAAACAGAGAACCAGATGCAAGAGCAAAAGTTGTGTTTGAACTAGTCCATACTGATTTGGCAGGCCCAGTTGAGTGAGTAGCAAAAGATGGCTTTAAGTACACTTTAGAATTTATTGATGACTACCTGAGTGTAATATTTGTCTACCTTCTGAAAGCCAAGAGTGATACAGTCAAGGTGACTGAAAAGTTTATTGCAGATTCAGCCCCTTATGGGGAAGGTAAAGTGTATCAGATCAGATAATGGCACTGAGTTCATGTCGAAAGATTTTCAATCACTATTGAGTAAAAATGTTATAAGACACGAAACCTCCGCACCTTGCTCACCCTATCAGAATGGCACAGCAGAGAGAAACTGGAGAACACTGTTCGAAATGGCAAGGTGTATGTTGATAGAGAGTGACTTACCTAAAGAGTTGTGAACATATGCAGTAATGACTGCTGCTTTTATTCGTAACAGATGTTATAACAGGCGTGTGGGGCAGACCCCATTCTTCATGCTAACAAGGAAGAAACCTGATCTTTCAAGGATGACAGAATTTGGATCAGTGTGTTATGCATACTGACAAGATAAAAAGAAGTTAGACCCAAAATGTGATAAGGGGATCTTTGTCGGATATGATAAAAACAGCCCATCATATCTAGTCTATTATCCTGACACAGGAAGGGTCCTTAGACACAGGTTAGTCAAGTTCTTTACTAAGAATGTAGCTGATTGCCAGATTCAGACAGACCCAGAAGTGAAGGATGAAGATCTTAATACCAGAAGAAGTGTGCATGTTAAGTCAGAATCAAAAGCTGATAGACAAATCACAAAAGAAATACAAGTGAATCTCACTGAATCTATAATGAATGAAGGAGACACAAAAAAGGCAAGAAGAGGAAAGGCAGGATACAGACTACTTTAAGAGATAGAGAAAACCACCTGCATACTTGAAGGACTATGACTGTAAAGTTGAAAATGACAGTTATGTGACAGTTAATGTTGACTATTGTTACTGATTAATATGCAACACACCGCAGAGTTTTATGGAAGCCATGACTTTGTCTAACTTGGAAAATGGGTCAAAGCCACGAAGGAAGAACTTAAGTCTTTAAAAGAAAACAACACATTTACACTCACCACACTACCGGAAGATAAAAATGCAGTGGGGGGGGGGGGTATATGGGTTTTTACTGTAAAAGACAATGCAGATAATACTGAGACTTACAAAACTATATATGTGTCTAAAGGCTACAGTCAAGTTGCTGGTACAGACTATAATGAAACATTTGCACCAACTGCAAGTATGACATCTGTACGATGTCTAATGCAGATGGTACGATTTAGAATTGCACCAGATGGATGTACAAACGGCTTATTTACATGCTCCTATAGACTGTGAGGTGTATATGGAGCAACCTGAAGGTTTTGAAAAGAAATCAAATAGTGATGAAAAATTGATTTGTAAACTGAATAAGTCATTATACGGATTGAAACAATCGGGGCGTAACTGGAACACAATGTTGCATGATTATCTCTGTGAAAATAGTTTTATCCAAAACCCCGCAGACCACTGTGTATACACTAGACAAGCTGAAAATGAGAAAACAGTCCTATAGCAGCTAGTGACAATGAATCACTAAACGATGTAAAGGAAATGCTCAAAGCTAAATTTAAAATGAAAGATCTGGGAAAGCTAAGACATTTTCTAGGCATTGACTTTACCCAGAACAGTGGTGAAGTAAAGATGAACCAAAAGAGGTACATCACGAAAATTCTTGAGAAATTTGGTATGTCTAATTGTAAAGTAAGAAGTACCCCTTCCGAACAAAAAACAAACTTTGAATGTGACAGTGAATCTACAGATCCAAGAAAATATCGTGAGCTTGTGGATAGTTTGATATATGTTATGACAAGCACGAGACCTGATCTTAGCTGGATTGTAAGTAAACTTTCACAATATTTGTCACAACCGAGTGAATCTCATTTAACACTAGCTAAACATGTGTGTTAAGATACTTAAAAGGTACATTGGACAGAGAGCTGTGTTACAAGAAAAGTGAAGGAAAACTTCAGCGTGTAGCATACAGTGATGCAGATTGGGCAACAGATCAAAACGATAGGCGTAGTACAATGTTATTGCTTTAGCCTTAATAAAGATGGGCCTATTATTTCATGGAAATCAAAGAAGCAACAAACGGTAGCTTTATCTACATGTGAAGCAGAGTACATGGCATTGGCAGCAACAACACAGGAGAGTCTGTACCTTGTGCAGCTGTTTTGTGGAATGGATGGAGAGTGCAAGTGTGTGCCAGTAACAATATTTGAGGACAATCAAGGAGCAATCGCTTTGTCAAAGAATCCAGTAAGCCGACAAAGATGTAAACATGTTGACATTAAGTATCATTTTGTCAGGTCAGCACTTAATGATGACAAAATAAGCATTGAATATTGCCCGACAACAGACATGGTTGCAGATATCTTTACTAAACCTGCTACGAAATCGAAGCTTTAAAAGTTCATTTATTACATATTTGGAATGTGAAGGAAAAGTTATCCAAAAATATGTTCTTAAAATGTATTTCTATACAGCGTAAGAGCAAGTGGGGGTGTTGGCTGATAATAATAAAAGAGAGTGAATGATTGTATGTGTGCTTTTACACTGACGTCGTTGGTGTGGAGAGGTCAAGAGAGGTCACATGACCATGTGCTTTATAATAAAGGAGGAAGCGAGGGTTGTTCCTCTCTTCCGTTTTTAACCAGAGTGATTGCCTTCACGTGTGTTTATTTTCCTCTGTAATGTATGTCTAACCCGACTTTCTTACCCTTAAGATGATACCGCCAACAATAGCATATATAACTAGCAAGGAAAGAGAGGATCTGGTTCATCTATTAGACTATGTGGAGTTTAACATGAAAATTAAAATTGCAGGAAACTTTAGTTGTGATTTAAGGGGAAATTGTAAAAAGAAAGGGAAAGATGCAAAAATACAGGAAATAATAAAATGTGGTAAATTAGTTGTGTGGAACAAAATTCAGTGGACTTATAGAAGGGGTCATTGGGATTTGAAATTGATTATTTTGTATTATCAAAAAGCTTGGGAGTAGCAGATGGTGAAACAGTTATCACCTGTATTTCAGACCGTTTAGCAATATGGATGGACGTGATGGAAGAAAGGGAGTATACTAAAATAGGAAATGGAATAAAAAGAATAAATGAGAAATTATGGGATGAACTCAGAATCTGGGAAGCATTACAGTTATGGAAGGATTATATGACCATGAATTACTTTTATAAAACAATGGTTTGAATGGTGGAATGAATTTAAAAAGAAATACAGAAACTGTTTTCTCCCAATGGCAGGAAAATGTAAGAAAGGAAGAAAAAATGAAGTATGGGAAAATGCATAGAAATATATTAAAGGATTTAGAGAACATTACAAAAGAGTATTATTATAATGTAAAAGAAATATATAGATAAAACTGTGAAAAATTTAAGATGATACTGTTTAGACAAAGATATTGTTTATAAGGGAGGAGGTATCTGCATATTTGGGTAAAATAGTAACTCAGCATATTAGCATAATTAGGGAAGTGAATAATGGGAAAGGAGAGGTAAAACTGAAGGCAAGAGCGAATTATGAGTATTGTAGTGCAGCATGTAGAAAAAGAAGTTATGTCTTACCATAACATTCCATCTGTATTGTTGATCCTCATTCAGTCATTACGCATGGGTATCGCTTCCAACTTCGGAACCGAGCCGGCCATTTTCCAAGTTCGTGTCAGCTTCAGACTCTCGAGCTAAACTCTTACCCACAATCCCCCTCTCCCTGTTACCTCAGATTGAGTTTGCAAGTCAAAGAATTTAGAGGCTACCTCTGGTCAAATAACCTAAGAGAACCGGATGGTGAGATCCACTAGAAACCACAGGAGGGGGAAGTTGGGAGGGTCGTAATGACTGAACAAGGATCAACAATACAGATGGAATGTTATGGTAAGACATAACTTCTTTATCTGATATTGTTAATCCTCGGTCATTCCTTATGCATGCCTATGTTGAGTAAACGAAAGCGCTTACAAAACCTATCTGTGACTTGGGTTTTTTCATCAAATTTGGTTTATATTTGTTGGTTTGAGTTTCGTTTTGAACTAATGATAAATCCCATGGTTGAATAGGTTCTCTAAAAGGTGGCTTCAGATGATTCAGACCTTTTATGAAGGTCTTGCACAATTTATGGGACATAAGAGAGGAATCTTGGACACTGTCATGAAAATTAGAAATTACAGCCAGATGAACTCTAATGGTAGAGGCCGATAGACCCGATTAAAAAAGATCGGCCAGATAGTCTAGTATTATTGACACTGGTGCTGAAAGGGGTCTACTTGTTTATCTTTCAGCCAACAGGTAAGTCTTTTCCACTTGCTCAGATAAGTAGTTCTAGTGGAAGACTTATGAGAAGCAATGAGACTATCACGTACTGGTAAAGAAAGATCATTCTGCCTGGCAATCAATGGAATTGGAGTAGCCAAGCTGTGAGCTTCAGGCTGTTCAAGTTGGGATGAATCCAGTTCTGTGGATGTGAGATCAACTCCGGGGTTGAATGGAGAATCCATGGTCGATCTAGTAGGTGAGGCCAAGGGAAGGGGAACCAAATCTGTCAAGGCCAATGTGGTGCTATGAGGATCACCTTGCTCTTCAACCAATGGGCTTTCTTCAGAAACGGGGAATGAGGGGAAAGGGTGGAAATGCGTAAAGAAGACCTGAGGACCAATCGTGGACTAGAGCATCCCAGGGTGACTGTCCCGGAGGGGGAATCAGGGCGAAGTAGTTGCTGCATTTGTAGTTGGTTGGGGATGCAAAGAGGTCGCAGCAAGGATGGCCCCAGTGGTGGAAGATCTCCGCCGCTATCAAGGGATTCAGGGACCACTCGTGAGGTTGAAAAATGCATCTGCTGAGTCTGTCTGCTATCACATTGGAACTCCCAGGAATGTGCGTTGCTAGAAGAAAGCGGTGGTAGCCATCACCCATTGCCCTATCCTCATGGTCTCTCGACAAAGGGGGTAAGATTTGGTTCCACCTTGCTTGTTGATGTACCAGACCACCACCATGTTGTCTGATTGAATCGCAATTGTCCCAGACGGCAGCAGGGGATGAAATGCTTGCAAAGTCAGAAGCACCGCCCTCAGCTCTAGAACATTTATATGCAGATGGGCCTCCAGTTTGGACCAAGTGCCTTGGACTGTCTGTCCCTGACATAGCCCCCCCCACCCCATCAGGGAGGCATCCATAATCACTGTGGCCTTTGGTTGCTGGGGGGAGAAGGGGTGAGACCATTGTGAGAGATTGTGTGTCATCCACCAGTTTAAATCCTGTTTGCACCTGTGGGTTACTCGAATCATGGCTGAAAGAAGATGTTGAAAAGGATACCATTGGGTGAGCAATAGCCATTGTAGAAGCCTCATGTGAAACATGGCCAGGGGAACGATGGTGATGGAGGCTGCCATGGAACCCAACAGCTGTAGAACTGAGTGAGCTGTGGATTTTTCCCTTGAAAGGATTGGAATTAGTTGTTGCTTTATCCTTAGAATTCTGTGCTCTGGAATAGCAGCTCTGCAGTTTTTTGTGTCCAAGATAACCCCTATGAATTCTGTCGACTGAGATGGGGTGAGATTGGATTTTTGCCAGTTTATAGTTTTGAGCAGTGAGGAGAGAGTATGCCAGGGCTTTTTCCAGTAGATGTCTGGTAGGAGTGGAAATGAGCCAGTCGTCTAGGTATGGAAACACCTGGAATCCTTGAAGTCGCAAGTGAGCTGTGACAACTGCCATGCACTTTGTGAACACTCTGGGGGCTGTAGAGAGTCCGAAGGGCAGTACTCTGAACTGGTAGTGACTGGCTCCTGCACGGAAGCACAGAAATCTTCTTGATGGCCTGTCCACTTTTATGTGGTAGTACGCATCTTGAAGATCTATCGAGCACATCCAATCGTCTTTTTCCAAAAGCAGGAGGATAGACTGTATTGTGACCATCCCGAATTTTTGTACTCTCACAAACTTGTTCAGTACACTGAGATTCAAAATTGGTCTCCAGTCCCCAGTTTTCTTTGGCACCAAAAATAAATAGTCTCAAGTAGAATCCGGATCCTATCTGGTCTGGAGGGACTATTTGGATGACTCTCTTTCTTAGCAGCTTTTCTATCTCTAGTGCTGCTTCTTCCCTTTGACTGGGTGGAACATCGGGAAGGCTTTTTGAAGGGGCAGGACAAAGATCGAAGGGGATATGATAACCTCTGGTTATAATCCTTTGTACCCAAGAATCAGTGGTGATGGTTAGCCAGGCAGAAGGGTACAAGAAGAAATGTCTCCCAACCACCTCCAGAGGAAAGGAGTTGGGCCGCTCTTCAGCAGCACTGGTAGGATTGACCAAGGAAAGAATCCCTGGAACCCTGGTTACGCAGACCCCCTTTGCCCCGAAAGGAGCATCTTCCCTGTGAGTTTCCCCCTCTGCCTCTGGGGGAGAACTCAGCCTGTGTGTCACGGAAAGGACACTGAGATTTCTTGAACCATATCTTCCCACTCTTTTGGTTTCGGGAGAAAGCACGTTGAGGGGAAGAATAACAGACACCTACAGCAGAAAGGGTCTTACCATCCTGTTCACATCTGGCTAGTGTGCTTTTAACTTTGGGCCCAAACAATGAGGAGGCCTCAATGTGGGCATTAAGAAAGGAAGCCTTAAAGGGTTCTGCGAAATTGCACAAGCGCATCCAGGTGTGTCATCTCAAGACTGCAGCTGAACCCACTGCTCTAGCTGCTCCTTTTGATGCATGAGATGTCAGTCGCATAGAGGAGTTAGATATAGATTCAATGGTGGCCAGCTGAGAGGCCACTTTGTCATGAACCTCATCAGACACAGCACCAGCCAAGGTTTCAGAGAGCTCAGAAATCAGATCCCTTTGAAGCCTGGTAAAATGTGCCATATAATTCAGAGATCTGATATCAAAGGTCACTGAAGCAAAGGTGTGCTTCCCTATCCTGTCCAGGGCCCAGGACTCATTGATAGGTGGATGGACAGTCTGGCTTTCTTCTGCCAGATCCTTTTTAGTTGCAGCCGCCACCACCAAAACATCCACAGAAAGACCTTTGGACCAATGGGGATCCGAAGCAGGAGGGGACAAAATCTTATCTGGCCTCTGGGGAATAGCTTTGATGGTATCAGGAGCCTTCCAAGCACTCTGCACGATGAGCTAGACAAGTTCATCTGCAGGTGGAGTAACCCAAGAGGTAGGGGGCTGGGCGTGAAAGGCCTGCAGGAATACAGATTCCTCAGAGGTCGGATTAGAGGACTGCCAATCACCTCTCTGTTTCAGGATTTCGAGGATATCACCAAAGGATATCTCAGAGGGTGACCGAGGGGATCCTTCCCCCTCATCGAAATCTGTGTCTTCGGTGAGGGACTCCTCTGTAGAGTCCATGTGCTTCCTCTTACGCAAACTTTTCCAGTGGACCTCCTCAGCAGGAGAAGCTGGAAAAAACAGCGGAAAAGGGGATTCCTGAGGGAATATGTCCTGCGGCCCTTGCACCCGGTGTCCACTAGGTCCGACTTGTAAAACCAGTGTACCAGAGGAGGGCGGAGGTATAGACAGTCTGATATTGCCAGCAGCAGCAAAAGCCTTCTCCATCAGTTGGAAGGCTGGTCCACCTGAAGACGAGTGTATATCTAGGACAGGGGTCACCCCTCCCCTAAGTGGCTCAGCCTGCCAACCCAGAGTCCATAGATGGCTGTGGAGCAGCAAACTATGCGTGTCACAACTGACATCCTGAGTCATAGCAAAACCTTCCTGCCATGAAGGCAACTGTGGTTCCTTAGTGAGATCCATAAAGGGGACCGCAGAAGGGGAAGACTGCTATATCTATGGACTTCAAAGGCAATAAAGGAGGAGAATAAGAAGGGGTCTTTGGAGATGGGTGATCACCTCCCAAGGAAGGATAGCTCCTGAGGGGTGGGATACCTCTGGCCAAGAGTACCTGGTCCACAAGATGC